>NC_134518.1:37693366-37728366 GCF_027942865.1 Odontesthes bonariensis
ACACAACAGACATCTGACAGGTCCACAGTTTCAGGTGACATCTTCTCTCTGCATTTCAGACATGCTCCTTCCTCACAGCTCATCATCACCTCCACATGTGGCAGAAAAGCAGCTGACCCAGCAACATATTCGCCCCACATCATCCACCTTTTCTAAAGTGACACCTCAACACGAGAAGATAAAATCACCTGAAGCTGCTTCCATGTTGCTGAGCTGGTTATCTGAGCTGAATGATCAAACTGATCAGCTGCTGGATGAAGTGGGTGTAGAGAGAGGATGGAGGGGTTACCTGTGGCTCAGGTGACCCTGAAACATCCCATAGTTATATATATTCATATATACACTTAGCTAACGCTAACGGCTTAAATAATGTTGCCAGCATGTGAGCATGAAAACTAGAAAATTCTATAATGTAACCTTGAAAACACCCCAAAAATATACTTAAACAAAATTAAATGTGCACTGTTGTAATTATTCCAGATACCATCGCCTGTCTGAAGGGAAACCCCAAGGCTCGATGCTGGGACTCATAAACTTTCACTTATGATTGGCTTTCTACAGGCTTGTGTGGAGCTGCTTCAGATCATAACTGCTGTAAAAAGGTGTGAAAATATACCATAACCAGCTGTCAGTCACCAAATAGTTCCCTCTGAAACTGAGAAATGTACCGTAGCCACTGTGCGAGTCGCGTCCGTCCCAGAAGGAGTCATCAGCCTTGTTACTGCAGCAGGTTTCAGGGACCTTCACACACAGGCTGTGTTCGAAACCGCCTACTTCTCCTACTACTCCTACTAACTTTAACTTTTTTAAGTTCCCAGATGGGTATGCATCATGAGGTTACTACTCATACTCAAACTACCCAAGATGCAACGTAACGTGACGTCGCCGATCGTCATTTCCTGTCAAAACGGCAGTTTCAAGCTAGCTACAACGAGGGTAGGTTCACTTCCTGTTTACAAAACAAAAGCACCAATTGTATGGTAATGGCTTTCCCTATGATAAAAGGCAACGGGTATTTTATTTTGTGAAAATAACCGGAAGCACGTTAGCTCACTGCAGCTAGCTTTAGTAGCGCCGAATTCGTGGGAACAAAATTGTAAACAGCCAGTATTTTGTCAGGTTTTCAACACGTTGGGGATCTAAACGACTACTTTCTAACCTGAAAATGTTTCAAATGTTGCTAAAGTTTACAGAGTTTAGAGCTTAAGGGAAATCAGCTTCAGGCCGGCTGATTTCAGCTCGGGCAGGAGCGAAATGCATTGTGGGTAAACGCTCTGCAGTTTGCAAGTATGTAGTATGTAGTATGTAGTATGTAGTATGCAGTATGTAGTATGCAGTATGTAGTATGCAGTATGTAGTATGTAGTATGTAATATGTAGTATGCAGTATGTAGTATGTAGTATGTAGTATGCAGTATGTAGTATGCAGTATGTAGTATGCAGTATGTAGTATGTAGTATGCAGTATGTAGTATGTAGTATGCAGTATGCAGTATGTAGTATGTAGTATGTAGTATGCAGTATGTAGTATGTAGTATGCAGTATGTAGTATGTAGTATGCAGTATGCAGTATGTAGTATGTAGTATGCAGTATGTAGTATGCAGTATGTAGTATGCAGTATGTAGTATGTAGTATGCAGTATGCAGTATGCAGTATGTAGTATGCAGTATGTAGTATGCAGTATGTAGTATGCAGTATGTAGTATGTAGTATGCAGTATGTAGTATGTAGTATGCAGTATGCAGTATGCAGTATGTAGTATGCAGTATGCAGTATGTAGTATGCAGTATGTAGTATGTAGTATGCAGTATGTAGTATGTAGTATGCAGTATGTAGTATGTAGTATGCAGTATGCAGTATGTAGTATGCAGTATGTAGTATGCAGTATGTAGTATGTAGTATGCAGTATGTAGTATGTAGTATGCAGTATGCAGTATGTAGTATGTAGTATGCAGTATGTAGTATGTAGTATGCAGTATGCAGTATGTAGTATGCAGTATGCAGTATGTAGTATGTAGTATGCAGTATGCAGTATGCAGTATGCAGTATGTAGTATGCAGTATGTAGTATGCAGTATGCAGTATGTACTAAGCAGTATGTAGTATGCAGTATGCAGTATGCAGTATGCAGTATGCAGTATGTAGTATGCAGTATGTAGTATGTAGTATGCAGTATGTAGTATGTAGTATGCAGTATGCAGTATGCAGTATGCAGTATGTAGTATGCAGTATGCAGTATGTACTATGCAGTATGTAGTATGCAGTATGCAGTATGCAGTATGGAGTATGTAGTATGCAGTATGTAGTATGCAGTATGTAGTATGCAGTATGCAGTATGTAGTATGCAGTATGTAGTATGCAGTATGTAGTATGCAGTATGTAGTATGCAGTATGCAGTATGTAGTATGCAGTATGTAGTATGCAGTATGTAGTATGTAGTATGCAGTATGTAGTATGCAGTATGCAGTATGTACTATGCAGTATGTAGTATGCAGTATGCAGTATGCAGTATGCAGTATGCAGTATGCAGTATGTAGTATGCAGTATGCAGTATGTACTATGCAGTATGTAGTATGCAGTATGCAGTATGCAGTATGCAGTATGTAGTATGCAGTATGTAGTATGCAGTATGCAGTATGTAGTATGCAGTATGTAGTATGCAGTATGTAGTATGCAGTATGCAGTATGTAGTATGCAGTATGTAGTATGCAGTATGTAGTATGTAGTATGCAGTATGTAGTATGTAGTATGTAGTATGCAGTATGTAGTATGTAATATGTAGTATGTAGTATGTAGTATGTAGTATGTAGTATGTAGTATGTAGTATGCAGTATGTAGTATGTAGTATGCAGTATGTAGTATGTAGTATGTAGTATGCAGTATGTAGTATGTAATATGTAGTATGTAGTATGTAGTATGTAGTATGTAGTATGCAGTATGTAGTAGGCGGTTTCAAACACAGCCCCAGTGGGTTCTCTGTTGCTGAAGAAATGGTTCACTCACCTGGGCTCCCCATTGGTCACCTCAGACAGATGATGACGGCGGCATCTTTAGCCAATCAACACGCGGCTCAGTCTAAAACTAAAAGGATCCTTCCAATGTGATCACTGAAATCCATAAATACTTTGGGTTGAACAACATTTGTCCAAAACTTCTACTAAACTTCTGTCGTCATCTTAAAGTGCTTCACATAAAAAAAAACACACAAAAAAATAATAATAATAAAAATAAGTAAATAAATAAATAAAAATTTAAAAAATCTATAAAAAAAAATAATAACAATAAAAAGAAAAAGAAAAAAAAGTGCTTCACATCCTCTGGCCCAAAGACGTCTACAGGACAGATGAGCAGAACCCTGCCATGGCCGGACTCCTCTTGGATCCCCATCATATCGATCCACCTCTCAGAAGCCTTTGGAACGGATCACATCCGCCTCTCCGTTAGAAAAGAGAAGACTTTTCCTCTTTAAATCAGTCTTTCTGTGAGCAGTCATCACTCTGCTTTGGTGTCATGTTGTTTTTTTCTTGTAAAAAGATGTTTTTTCCTGTTTGGATGATGCAATGGGCCCAACGCCGCCACCTCCTGCTTCCTTAAAGGGACAGTTCGCCTCCTTAAAGAGACAGTTCGCCTCTTTAAAGGGACAGTTCGCCTCCTTAAAGGGACAGTTCGCCTCTTTAAAGGGACAGTTCGCCTCTTTAAAGGGACAGTTCTCCTCTTTAAAGGGCCAGTTCGCCTCCTTAAAGGGACAGTTCGCCTCTTTAAAGGGACAGTTCGCCTCTTTAAAGGGACAGTTCGCCTCCTTAAAGGGACAGTTCGCCTCTTTAAAGGGACAGTTCGCCTCTTTAAAGGGCCAGTTCGCCTCCTTAAAGGGACAGTTCTCATCCTTAAAGGGACAGTTCGCCTCCTTAAAGGGACAGTTCTCCTCCTTAAAGGGACAGTTCTCCTCCTTAAAGGGACAGTTCTCCTCTTTAAAGGGACAGTTCGCTTCCTTAAAGGGACAGTTCGCCTCCTTAAAGGGACAGTTCGCTTCCTTAAAGGGACAGTTCGCCTCCTTAAAGGGACAGTTCGCCTCTTTAAAGGGACAGTTCGCCTCTTTAAAGGGACAGTTCGCCTCCTTAAAGGGACAGTTCGCCTCTTTAAAGGGACAGTTCGCCTCCTTAAAGGGACAGTTCGCCTCCTTAAAGGGACAGTTCGCCTCCTTAAAGGGACAGTTCGCCTCTTTAAAGGGACAGTTCGCCTCTTTAAAGGGACAGTTCGCCTCTTCTGACATGAAGCTGTGTAACATCCCATATCAGCAGCATCATTTCTGAACATCTTCTTACCCCCTGCTGCGTCCTGTGAGCAGAGTTCCAGCCTCGTTTTGGTGTTGATGAAGGTAGTCCGGCTAGTTGGCTGGGGTTTAAAAAATAAATCAATTTGCTTCTCAGAACAATATGCGTTCAACAGAGTAATACATTTGCATCACAAAATGGTTCTCCAGGAAAAAGTCAGAGCTCACAATGGCTTGGCCCTATTTTCTCTCCCTTCATATCTGCATCACAACGTGTTTTTAACCCACAGCTGGAAGATAAATCTGCCCCACAGATGGGAGAAGACTTCTGCTGTGCATCTGAATATTTCAAGTGTTCAATCTCACTTTTTAAATATTAAATATGTTAATGTGACTGTTGGATTAAACTAGAACTCCATCCCAGAACGAGTTGACAGAGTGGAGCTTTAAACGTTACTGTGGCGTGATTAATGCTCTGAGAGAAAAACCCACAGCAGCAGATTCTTCTCTGAGGTAAGAAGAACCAGAACCACCAGGTTAATGCCACCCTGAAACCTGAAACAACACGATTCTGCTGCCGAAGCGTTTGTTCTCTCATTAATCTACCGTCATTTATTTAACACACACTGAAAAAAGTGACTTTTTGGTGAGGTAAACTCTATTAGAGTAACTTATAATCTCTACCTTCTTATTTCTTATTTTTAAGATTCAGTACGAACTCGAGCTTCTTAAGTAAAATTAAACATTTTATTAACGTAACACATGAATTATGGGGGAAGAGTAAGTTTTACTCAGGTTTCCTCATACAATTTAAATGTTTAATAGTTGTATGTACATAAACGCTCAGCACGCTCAGGACGGGAGATTGGACCGAAAAACAAAAAGTTTTCAGTGCAATCTGTTGGTTTTCTTAGCTCGGAAAGTGTTTTTGAATTGGCTCTATATGAACAAATTGGATTATTTTATGAATAATTATGATTACAATGAATTGAATTCCAATTGGCTTGAATTGGACTTTATTATCTAAGTGCCTTGAGATGACATTTGTTGTATTTGGCGCTATATAAGTAAAAATGAATTGAATTGAATTGAATAAACCTACATAAATACTACATAAACTTTACTCTGAAAGTGTATCGTTAAAATCTACTACGTTACTTCATAACAGCAAATACTACAGATATATAAAATGTACTTAAAGTTTTGAGTAAAATGATGTTCCTGCCTATGAAAAACAAGTAGACTTTACTTCATTTGTTTAAATAAATATAACTTTAAAACTTAGATGTAATTAAGTAAATGTTACTTAATATCTTATAAACTGTTATGTTTTATGGTGAGTCAAATTGACTTGATATTCCAGCATTAAATATTACTTAAATCATTTGAGTGCAAATACTTACAAAGGGTTTTTTAAGTAAATCTTACGAGTTGTTTTTTTCAGTGTATAATAACGTATTTTGGATTTGGACATCAATTCATTACAAATACTGTTTTATGCTGCTAAATTACAGTTATCTGCTGGTATTGTTAAATGACTGATTTAACTGTTAATTTACACGTGAGGGATGAATATTCAACAGTATTTTACAATTATTGTAAAATTATTATTGTAATTATTATTGTATTATTATTATTGTAAAATGATATATATTATAAATTATTTTACAATTATTGTAAAATTATTATTGTAATTATTCTATTATTATTGTAAAATTATTTATGTTATAAATTATTTTACAATTATTTTAAAATTATTATTGTAATTATTCTATTATTATTGTAAAATTATTTATGTTATAAATTATTATACAATTATTGTAAAATTATTATTGTAATTATTGTATTATTATTGTAAAATTATTATTGTAATTATTATTGTAAAATTATATATTTTATAAATAATTTTGGAATGATTGTAAAATACAGTGGGATACTGTTGTAAACCAGCCGTAAATAATTGGTTACAGCGTGGGTACGGAGCTGTTTTCCTGTTAACTTTCACAGTTTCCCAACGTTGGCTGATGATGAGGAGAAAAGATGAGCTCTGGTTCTCAGCTCGGGTCGCTCACAGACTTATTAAGGCAGCTGCATCTTATTTATAACACTTTTACAGGACAGTTGATGAGACGGAAGCCTCTTCCTGCACACAGAGCGTATAAATATTTACCTGGACTCCATCTGTCCGGCCCGTGTTTCCCTCTGGGAGCCGTGAAGATGCAGCAGAGATCCTCGCTGACCGACACTCTTATTAAAACAATGAAGCTCGTAATTATCCTGGAATTCCAAAGCAGTGCTGCAGTCGTAATGAGGCCACACAGGAGCGGGCGAATAAAGAATGAACGTAATAAATAAGCCATTAGATGGGCAGTAAAAGGAGGAGGATGTAAAAAGAGACAACAACGCTGAAATGAGTTCAGACAGGTCTCGTTGTCTCTTGATGAGCACTTGGAGAAGTTGTGAGTTGAAGTTTTAAAAAATGAGTCCCGATAGCTAAAGAATCTGCATTTTTCTGAAGGATTAAACTGAGATGATGAGCAGCTAAATGCGTTTTATAATGAAAAGTGGAAACATCTGCTCTCTGAGCATCACAGCTATGTGGTTTCACACATTTGTCTTCTTCTATTCTGCTTCCATTGGACCTGATCCTGTTTAATCCTTTAAGGCACAGCAGAGTGAACGTTTGAGACGAGCTAAAGCTAAAGCTAAAGCACCTCTAACTCTGCAGCGTTATAAATACTAAACTGAGCTGCAACCGGTTCATCCACACACTTAAATCTGCAAAGGAAGAATGACACGAAGGACTTGATTTAGTTTCCCTTCAGAAATCCCTGTTTTCAGCTTTAAGAAGAGTCCTGATTTCCTTCTGTTCCTGGAACCTTTAAAGTGTCCTGATCAGCAGTTCTGCTTCTTCCCTCATCTTCAGTCCAGTCCTTGTACCTGAGCATCTTCAGAGGAATGTGTTTTTTCTTTGTTCAGCCACTTAACTCTGAAGCTATGAAGCATTCAGGCAGGCTAAAAAAGGCTAAATGTACCTAAACATGAGTAATAAAACTGTTCTTTTTGCAGAAAAGTTCCGGATTAAAACACTGATGTTCAGTTAGTTAAGATTCAAATGATCCCACAGGACAAAAGTGAGGAAAGTTAATGCTTTTATACTGAAAAAAAAGGGTAAATTATGACTAAAAGTCGTTGTTTTGCAACAAAATTAAGGAAGTGAGTCAAATCTATGAGACGGAACAGATAAAGTAAATAAATTTAAAGTCATGAAAACAAAAGATGGAGCAGAAGTCCTGATCCAGATCTTATTTCTTTACATTTTCCTTCCAAGCAGCCAGACTTTCCTGTAATATTTTACTGTGGTCTCGGTCGATGGCTTTTATTTGGACATTTCCTGCCTTTTTCATCCATTTTCAGTTCAGAGGAATGTGTTTTTTCTCTGTTAAGCCACTTAACTCTGAGCTGTGAACCATTCAGGCAGGAAAAAGGCTCCTAACTCAAGGGATGAACCAGTGTTGGGTCCACATTTTAAACTGGATCTTTACACAGCAAATTGAGAAGAGTTGAATTCTTGGTGTTAAACTAGACATACACTAGTAGAGTTAATTATACTCTGGATAGAGTTAATCCATTATAATTAACTCTCAGTCGATAAATAGTTGTTGTCAAAACCGAGTGTAAAAAATGAAGTGTCACTGAATCAAACCTCTAAGTGTTAATGTTTAAATATTAACTCCGAACTTTTTACTCTAAACTCTGATCCTGTATTTCACACCTCAAGTGTAACCCCATAACCCGCACCCCCAATGTACGAACACGCTCTGCTGAAGAAAGAGCAACATCTCAACTTTTAACGGTTACACTGTTCGGTAAGTACATGAAGTAGTATCTGAAAATATTGTATTTTATATTAATATCGCTCTTCGGGCACCCGGTCATTTTGGAACGGTAACTTTACTCGTCGCTGTTGCTAACCACCCTAACACCTGCTTAATGAGCTAGAGGTTAGCATGCCTGTTCTCACTGTAACATAAAAAGTGAGTTACGGCAGTAAACGATAAGTTTTGTCTGACGTTTTGGCTGAGTGAGACGAGTCATGCACTTTGTAACCATAGATATAAAACGTGATAAGATGATGCTAATGTTCGGAGTTTCTAGCTAGCGTGCTAAAGTGGTGCTAACGCTAGCGAGCCCTTTGTCCAAAGTCATTTCTACATTTTTTTTGTTTCGAAAATAACACAGCTCTTGGTGAATTATAATATAACTTTTTGTCAGTAACAAAAACACCGTGAAATTCCGGTTTTCGACAGACTGCTCAAGTTTACCGTGCCAAAACGGTACGATGTCAAAGCTAAATTTCTGGTCCTGAAATAAATTAATAGATCTCTATTTTCATTTTAATAATGTCGAATATGAAGTTGAGTTTTGTTATTTATCAAAAACAATCATTTTAGTTAAATGGTATCTGTAGTAAGCACGAAATAATGTTTTACAATGCTTTTGTTGTCTGTCTCAAATATTTGTCTTCAAGGCTGGGATAGTGATGTGTCTGCTTCCTGTTGCTGTTGCATCTCCTGCCCCCTACATCAAAAGGCCAGAAAAAAACTCCCAAGATGAGCTCAGCACAGGCAGCCAATCATGTTGTCAGATTCATTAAGGCACCATCAGCTTTTTGTACTACCGTGTAAGAAGTGTGCGGTGCAGATTGGACCGTAAGAATAATTCTTGCAGTGTATCTAGTATGTTAGGCTAAGTATATGCATCATGTGTCATTCAAACTACAGGAAGGAGCCAACCTCACTACATTCCTGGACAAAGTTGAAGCAAGGCAGCCTTTCCTCCTTTGCTACGGAGAGCAAAGAAAGAAAATTGCAAGGTTCTTCATTGTTGTGGACCAGAAAGCTATCCCATGCAACGCTCAGACATCGGTGGCTGCTTTTGATGTGCTTTTCAGGACTCACTTTGTCTTCAGCCTCTCCTATGATGAAGCACTTTCTGCATTCTACTCTTTCATCCAAACAACGATATACCACATCGATGTTGGAACTGCAAAGGAAACCCCACGAGTCAAGGAAACGAGGGCCAAACTACTGTAAGACCATTAAAATGTCACTGGTTCACAAAAGTCAGAGCACAGTTAAAAAAACAGTCTGATTATGTTCACATGTTTTGTTTGTAAAAAGCTGACGTATTTTAGACCGTTTGATAAGCAATACTCTAATGAGAGTGAGAGGACATACATTGTGCCTTACTGTTGCATGTTCTAATATTTGTGGTGAAAATAAATGTTTTTAAACTGACAAACATGACTGCCTTTGTATTTTAGCAAAGTTTATTTTCCAAGTATTTTTTTTTAAGGATTATACATATAAGGATTATATTGACACCTTTTAAGTGTTATGTGTAGTTAAGAAATAGTCCTCTGAGAGAGTTAATTACTAACACTACATAGAAGTGTTAAAAAAAGTAACACTGGTTGGAGTTAGGCAGTGTTAAATTTTAACTCCAAAAAGAGTCAAAATTACACTAACTTAGTGTAAAGGTACCAACACTCGAAAAGGTGTTAAAGTAACACTCAGAGGTGTGGACCCATATAGATACTTTAAAAGTGTTAAGATCAACTCTTGCAGTGTTAATTTGAGTATGCTGATTTTACTGTGTAGGCACTTTGTTCCCAGCAGCCCGTCACACAGGTTCTGCCTCAGATTCTGGGTTTATGTTCATGTTGGAACATGTTTCAGGGAATCTCTGCAGCTGTTACCATGGAAACATCTGCAGATATTCACTTTAAAGCTGCTCAGAACTGAACTAACTCTGGTTCTGCCTCAGATTCTGGGTTTATGTTCATGTTGGAACATGTTTCAGTGGATCAGCTGCTTCCTGTTTTTATTCAAAACATAAAGAGGTCAGTGAACAGGTTTAATAAGGAATGAAAACGTTAAATCTCTCCTCTGATTCGCAGTTTAAAGCCTCTCTTCCTCTTTATCTCTGTCGGGTAAACACAACGCAGCCCTGAACCCACGAGCCCGGCTCGGCCTTCACGCCTCCATCAGCCACTGAAACGTGTCCTCTTTTAACGGCTGCTCTGAAGTAAAAAGAATTATCATATCGCTGGAAGTATTAAAGTTCCCCAGAAGGAACCCTACAGTTTTATTAGTTTTATTGCTGCTGTCTTTTTACACATTTGACCGCCTTCCTGGAGCAAGTGTAACACCGAAGTTAATGGCTAACGGAGAGACAGTGGAAGGGAAAACTTGGCTGATTGCAGCTATAACTCCTGCTCATACTAATTACCAGTGGCTGTAAAATAAGTCAAAGTGGTCATCCTAATGAGTTCACCAGAGACACATTGTTAAACTCCATTAAAAAGATCTATTTTCCTTCTCCTTTCATATTTGTGTTTCCACTGTCAGCGTCGTCTTATCAGGCCGGAAAACAAACTCCCGTTTAAAGGTCACATTCACACCAACACGGTGATTAATGTGAAGCTAAGCCCGACAGTAAAAGGGTTTTTCTTGTAGAAAGTCGGGGGAGAAATGTTCTTGACTTTATTTCAGGTGATCACACCGTCAGCGTCTTTAAAAAGTGAAGCAAACACAGATCTCCTGTAGGTGTGAATCAGAAGCTGCCAGAACTCTGGATGAACAAAGCGGCTCGACTTCATCATCTTCCTGTCAATAAACGCCGCGCAGCTTTATGGATGTCGGCCATTAAAGCTGCGCAGAGGTGCAGAAAAGCAGGAGAAGCATCGCTCTGAGTAATGAGCGCTCTGACAGGCAGCTGCTGCACAAACAGCTGGAAGGAAGCTGGAAGTCTCTGTTGTTGCAGGAAACAAACCGTCAGCGGGCACTTTTCTGGGGTTTTAGAGCAGATAAGAAGCAGGAAGCAGAGAATCAAACATTCCTGAAACGTCTGAGCTGGAACATGTGAACATGAACCAGGTGATGAAGAAGAGGAACCCGGTTCGGAGCGGTTACCTGCACAGGTGTGCAGCCGAGCAAACAGCGAGGGGTGGCAGAGAAACAGAGTTCACTCAGAAAACTAAAGCAGAGATGCTCACTGCGCGGCTCGCACTCGCACAGCAGCTTATAACAATATGCTAACAATAACAATAATTTCTTTCAAATAACATACAGCGAATACTGCACAGTGTTAAGTATTTTTATTAAGTTTAACGTTTTTGTAGTATTAAGTATTTTTATTAACTATTAATTAAGGCTTAATGGTACTTCCTAAAGGGGAACTGTTAAACCTGGCAACGCAGCCCGCTTAAACCACAGAGCACGCTAGCTCCTTTAGCCAGCGCGAGATGCAGGCACAATGGATCGGTTTTTGATTAAAAAAGGGCAAAAACCAGCACAGAAACCAGCACAGAAACCAGCACAGAAACCAGCACAGAAACCAGCAGAGAAACCAGCACAGAAACCAGCACAGAAACCAGCACAGAAACCAGCAGAGAAACCAGCACAGAAACCAGCACAGAAACCAGCACAGAAACCGGCACAGAAACCAGCAGAGAAACCAGCACAGAAACCGGCACAGAAACCGGCACAGAGACCGGCACAGAGACCGGCACAGAAACCGGCACAGAAACCAGCACAGAAACCGGCACAGAGACCGGCACAGAGACCGGCACAGAAACCGGCACAGAAACCGGCACAGAGACCGGCACAGAAACCGGCACAGAAACCGGCACAGAAACCGGCACAGAAACCGGCACAGAAACCGGCACAGAGACCGGCACAGAAACCGGCACAGAAACCAGCACAGAAACCAGCACAGAAACCAGCACAGAAACCAGCACAGAAACCAGCACAGAAACCATGCTCATCCTGAATGTCTCACTATGATTACAACAACAAACTACAAATACAACATGAAGAAAGTCGAGCACATGCACGCCAGCTTCCGCTCATCCCAGTATTAAGGTAAATGTTGCAAACTTCTGTTTGTGCAATTTCCCTAAGGCTGAGTGCGATATTTTAGCAACACTTTTGCACTAAGTGCATTTTATTATTTATTTTTTATATTTTTTATTCCGAGTGCTGGCACATAGCACTTCCATACCGATTTCATATTGTACAGTACTGTATAGCTTCAAAATTTAGCGATGTTGACCGGAAGTCAAGGAACGACATTTCATTGTCAAGATTCACCTGTGTTTTTTGTGCAATGACAATAAAAGAAAGTCCAAAGCTAAGTCTAAGTTTAAGTCTAAATGTGGTCTGAATTGAAAATATATTGGCTGTGTTGTTTCTTTTTCTGTGGGATGTTTTATATGTAGAAATGCATATTTGCAAAAGGGGACTTTAGTATGTTGTGGTAAATGTGGCTCTGGTGGAATAAATAGTGAGTTTCACTGATCTAAATCATCATGTCTGTGTTTCTGCATTAAATCACCCAGCAGATGTCCAGCTGTTGGACGTAAACACGGCGTAACTCTGCATAGCTGCAGGGCGGCGTGCCCTCAGCTGGCAGACACAAACTAACCCTTCCAACCTCTCTGGTTCCACCACAGCAGAAAGCTTTAGCCGCATTCGGACAGAACAGTTCTAATAACCACCCTTCCCCAGGGGAACTGTTTCAGTCTGCATTCCCACATGAGTCGGACCTGATGGGGACTGATGCGGCGCAGCCGTCTGCTACAGTGACGTGTTACTTTAGCACCACATTCAACCACAAAACAGAACAAAACAAAACGTAAGGAGAGAAGAAGAAAACAGCACCAAGAAGCTAACATGGAGAGCGGGGAGGCCACCGTGTTCATGGTCTGCATGATGGTGATGTTAATCATGGACGATCACATCGGGCGTCTAACATGGAGGCTGGAAGAGCTCACAGAGAGAGTCAGGAGACGCAGGATGGAGCGCAGGCCATACTTCTTGGTTTCATGAAGGAAGGAGAGCAGAGCGCCGCAGACAAAGGAGACCACGTGGAGGTTTAACTTATTAAACACGCCAAGGTTGTGTCCGTGTGGTATGAGGAAACATTTCAGCCTGGACCATTCAGAACTTTATCTGGAAGGTTCTTCAGGCTGAGAAACGTTCTGCAACAGAAACCAGTGTTTGCATCCACCTGCTGGTCTGCGCAGAGGCAGTAAAGCTCCATACGAGCCGCTCAGCCTGCTGCTCTCAGCTCCGTATGGTGATGAAAGGAAGGCGGCTCATCGGGGAGCGGGCCTGTTATTCTGGCATGGCGCTCCTAATGTTGCTCGCAGCTCTATATGTGCCATCCATCGCCTGAACGTCCGGGGACTCCCGGGGCTGCTAAAACCCTGCAGGGCGGGCAGAATCTAATAAAACACACTTGACATTTTAATTGCATTTCCTCATCAAGGAGTAATCTGCAAGATGGTTGTGGCGTTTCTGTTGAGAGCAATAAGGCTGATATTATGATCAGTCATTTCTCTGATAAACACACCCACGCCCTCCATTGTGAGGAGAATATTGAGCTAAACTAAGGCGCTTCCTGTTGTCAGATAGGTGTTGTCTTACGCAACATTTCTGTCGGCCTCAGAGTGTCGGGCGTCCACATGGGATGCAGTGAAGCTGCTTCCTCCGACAGAGGCTGGAAGTTTCAGGTTTGCAGTGCAAAGCGAGCGCAAAGAGAGCGCAAAGCAAGCGCAAAGCAAGCGCAAAGCAAGCGCAAAGCAAGCGCAAAGCAAGCGCAAAGCAAGCGCAAGGCGAGAGCAAAGCGAGCGCAAAGCGAGCGCAAGGCGAGCGCAAGGCGAGCGCAAGGCGAGCGCAATGCGAGAGCAAAGCAAAGCGAGCAAAGCAAAGCGAGCGCAAAGCAAAGCGAGTGCAAAGCGAGTGCAAAGCAAGCGCAAAGCAAGAGCAAAGCAAGCGCAAGGCGAGAGCAAAGCGAGCGCAAAGCGAGCGCAAAGCGAGCGCAAAGCGAGCGCAAAGCGAGCGCAAAGCGAGCGCAAAGCGAGCGCAAAGCGAGCGCAAGGCGAGCGCAAAGCGAGCGCAAAGCGAGCGCAAAGCGAGCGCAAAGCGAGAGCAAAGCAAAGCGAGCAAAGCAAAGCGACCGCAAAGCGAGCGCAAAGCGAGCGCAAGGCGAGCGCAAGGCGAGCGCAAGGCGAGAGCAAAGCAAAGCGAGCGCAAAGCAAAGCAAGCGCAAAGCGAGCGCAAAGTGAGCGCAAAGCGAGCGCAAAGTGAGCGCAAAGCGAGCGCAAAGCGAGCGCAAGGCGAGAGCAAAGCAAAGCGAGCGCAAAGCGAGCGCAAGGCGAGCGCAAAGCGAGCGCAAAGCGAGCGCAAGACGAGAGCAAAGCGCTTTCAACAAATCTTGACAAGCCGATTTTCACTAGTTCCATTGGCAGATTTGTTTGCTTATTTCAAGCAAAAACATCTTTTATTTGTTGTTTTGTAACTTATTTTTTCCAGTGTAATGTTTACTTTGACCTTTTTTTTCATCAGTTTCATTTCTTCTGCTGGTTTAAATCCACAAATAAAGTTCAAACAGGGACAATTTAGGCTCTTTACTGACTTAAAAATTTTAATTAATGAGGTGACATCAGCAGGATTAGTCAGCCCTGAAAAGAAGGGAGCTGGAGGGGTGGTGCGGGATGGAGGAATGTTGCTGATGTGGGGCTGGGATGACTGTACTCTCACTGGTAGGTAGGACAAAACCCGGACTTTTGACCTGAGGGGAGGCCAAACAGAGCATTTATCAGCTGTAACTGAAAAACTGTCGGCTTTGGATCGCGTTGATTTGGTACCGTTTAGAAGACATTCTGTTTTTTTTACTGTTTAGTTTGAGGAAATATGAGAAAAAACAGGATTTCATTGGTAAGGAAGGAAGGTGGAGTTGGGTTTACGGGAAAGATGGAGCTGGGAGTCATCCACGTTAAAATTTATGTTGTAATTACAGAAAATTCTGCCAGGAGGAATAAGGGAAATGGTGAAAAGAAGGGGCCCCAGGACAGAGCCCAGGGGCACACCTGTGGTAATGGGGGAAGGCTGGGAAGAGTTAAACCAGTCTACTACTGAAGTTAGACGGGTGTGAAAGGCTTTCAGATCAGATTAGGATTAGAAAAATGAACAATCCTAATTTATGGTCACTGCTGCTCTGATTGTATTTTGTGTATTTTTGTGATTTTTATTCAGCTTTTTTCTGCATAACTGTGATTTTTGAGAGTTTTTTCTGTGCTGATTTGGAAGCTTGAGTGGATTCTACTCGTATTCTTTATGCTTTTCAATATCTTTTGTGGTAAATTGGGAACAGCTGATTGAGCTTTCCAAAGGTCAACTCAAGCCAGAAAAAGACTCCGAATCCCAGACGATTTAAGGAGGAAACTCAGTGGATGATGAACAGGAGCGAGACAGCAGAGCAGGGGAAGAGGTTCAGGGAAAACTAAAACCTAAAGCGCTGTGTGCTACATACATCGAGACATTCTTATAAAAAAATAGTTCTTTCTGCATGTTCTTTCAGATGTTCAGGTATCAGTTCTGCTTTAAAGTTTGAATCATCACAAACATCAGGAGAGTTGATCCAGTTATGCTTATTTGGGATATTTCAAAGTGAAAACTAGAGTTTTTAAGATGAACTTACGTTGACCGATGTCTGTTTTTAAAATGTTAGAAGTTTGGAAAACAGAAAACCGGACTGGAGTTTGATTTTATACGCCAAACTAAAACTTTATTGTTGTTTTCCAAGTTCAAACTTTCTTGTGATGGCGCTGGATCATTTATAGAATCAGCATTGTCTCGTATGATTCTTCTTCTGCAGTGTTTCTCACTCGTGTGATTCTTCTTCTGCGGTGTTTCGCACTCGTATGATTCTTCTTCTGCGGTGTTTCTCACTCGTATGATTCTTCTTCTGCGGTGTTTCTCACTCGTATGATTCTTCTTCTGCGGTGTTTCGCACTCGTATGATTCTTCTTCTGCGGTGTTTCTCACTCGTATGATTCTTCTTCTGCGGTGTTTCGCACTAGTATGATTCTTCTTCTGCGGTGTTTCGCACTCGTATGATTCTTCTTCTGCAGTGTTTCTCACTCGTATGATTCTTCTTCTGCAGTGTTTCGCACTCGCATGATTCTTCTTCTGCAGTGTTTCTCACTCGTATGATTCTTCTTCTGCGGTGTTTCTCACTCACAGCTTCACTGAGTGGCTGCAGCCTCTCCTGCTTGATGTTTTTTTTCGCCCAGAGCCAAAATTATTTTAAACGCACTCTCATCTGGAGCCATGAGTTGTTCTGGAAATGTGCCCAGGTATAATGTAACTGAAGAGCAGTCGACTCCTGAGCCAAAAATGTGCTTTTTCTCCTTTTAGCACTCATTTGCCGGTGTGAAATAATTAAAAGCTAAAAAAAAAGCCTTTATTGTACCAGACTGCCTCCAGCCTTCAACCTGCTCTGCAAACCTCTCATGATCACATTTACCTGAATCAACGTTGCGTTTCGAAAGAAGAATTCTCCAGAGTTTTTCCTCCCAAACTTCAGACTTTTTTGCTCGTCTTTGTAATATTTTTGGCAAATAAATGAAAGTATTTTGAATATGAAGGAAATCCCTGCTGCGGTGTGGTTAAAGGTGTGTGCAGCCGGAGGAGCTCAGCTCAGGTTTACATGTTTATATCCTGAAGGAGGCCAGAAGAGTCCCTCTGGGGAACTCCAGACAGCAAACCAACACCTGCTGGTTTAAGCTCAGCGGCTCTCTGCCTCAGCCCTGTTTAACACCTCTTTGTTCACCGTCTGTTTTCAGGGTGGAGACTCAGCAGGAGCTCAGCTCCACCCTCTGGAGAAGTTCAACCATCGAGGCTTCGACAGGATGTTGGTGAAGGGTTAGTTTCTGTCTGTTGTGCAGAGTTACGCTGTGTTTACCTGCGTTAGCTGTGGTTACCTGCGTTAGCTGCGTTTACCTGCGTTTACCTGCGTTAGCTGTGGTTAGCTGCGTTAGCTGTGATTACCTGCGTTTACCTGCGTTAGCTGTGTTTACCTGCGTTAGCTGTGGTTAGCTGCGTTAGCTGTGTTTACCTGCGTTAGCTGTGTTTACCTGCGTTAGCTGCCATCAACAGCTGGACATCTGGGCTGTGTTCGAAACCGCATACTTCTCCTACTACTCCTACTAACTTGAACTTTTTTTAAGTTCCCGGATGCATACTAGATTCTCCTAAATGTTGGGTATGCATCATGAGGTTACTACTCATACTCAAACTACCCAAGATGCAACGTAACGTGACGTCGCCGATCGTCATTTCCTGTCAAAACGGCAGTTTCAAGCTAGCTACAACGAGGGTAGGTTCACTTCCTGTTTTCAAAACAAAAGCACCAATTGTATGGTAATGGCTTTCCCTATGATAAAAGGCAACGGGTATTTTATTTTGTGAAAATAACCGGAAGTGCGTTAGCTCACTGCGGCTAGCTTTAGTAGCGCCGAATTCGTGGGAACAAAATTGTAAATAGCCGGTATTTTGTCAGGTTTTCAACACGTTGGGGATCTAAACGACTACTTTCTCACCTGAAAATGTTTCAAATGTTGCTAAAGTTTACAGAGTTTAGAGCTTAAGGGAAATCAGCTTCAGGCCGGCTGATTTCGGCTCGGACAGGAGCGAAATGCATTGTGGGTAAACGCTCTGCATACTGTCTGATCGATGAGTATGTAGGACGCAGCCCTGCTGTGTGGTTTAATGCAGAAACACAGACATGATGAAGCTGTTCCTGCAGGCAGACCAACAACCCTCCAGCTCTACATATACAGCGGGGTCACATGGCACTGAAAGGATCGGATTATTGGCTAAATCACAATCAGACTGAGTTATTAAGTGCATGTAGACACCTTAATCTGACTAAGAATTGGATCGGATCGGATTATGGATCGGATCGGACCGTGGTCCCGAGTTCCAGAGGGCCGTGGTCCCGAGTTCCCGAGGGCCGCGGTCCCGAGTTCCTGAGGGCCGTGGTCCCGAGTTCCAGAGGGCCGTGGTCCCGAGTTCCCGAGGGCCGTGGTCCCGAGTTCCAGAGGGCCGCGGTCCCTAGTTCCAGAGGGCCGCGGTCCCGAGTTCCCGAGGGCCGTGGTCCCTAGTTCCAGAGGGCCGCGGTCCCTAGTTCCCGAGGGCCGTGGTCCCTAGTTCCAGAGGGCCGTGGTCCCTAGTTCCAGAGGGCCGTGGTCCCTAGTTCCCGAGGGCCGTGGTCCCTAGTTCCAGAGGGCCGTGGTCCCTAGTTCCAGAGGGCCGTGGTCCCTAGTTCCCGAGGGCCGTGGTCCCTAGTTCCAGAGGGCCGTGGTCCCTAGTTCCAGAGGGCCGTGGTCCCTAGTTACCGAGGGCCGTGGTCCCTAGTTCCAGAGGGCCGTGGTCCCTAGTTCCAGAGGGCCGTGGTCCCTAGTTCCCGAGGGCCGTGGTCCCTAGTTCCAGAGGGCCGTGGTCCCTAGTTCCAGAGGGCCGTGGTCCCTAGTTCCCGAGGGCCGTGGTCCCTAGTTCCAGAGGGCCGTGGTCCCTAGTTCCAGAGGGCCGTGGTCCCTAGTTACCGAGGGCCGCGGTCCCTAGTTCCCGAGGGCCGTGGTCCCTAGTTCCAGAGGGCCGTGGTCCCTAGTTCCAGAGGGCCGTGGTCCCTAGTTCCCGAGGGCCGTGGTCCCTAGTTCCAGAGGGCCGTGGTCCCTAGTTCCAGAGGGCCGTGGTCCCTAGTTCCCGAGGGCCGTGGTCCCTAGTTCCAGAGGGCCGTGGTCCCTAGTTCCAGAGGGCCGTGGTCCCTAGTTACCGAGGGCCGCGGTCCCTAGTTCCCGAGGGCCGTGGTCCCGAGTTCCCGAGGGCCGTGGTCCCTAGTTCCAGAGGGCCGTGGTCCCTAGTTCCAGAGGGCCGTGGTCCCTAGTTCCAGAGGGCCGTGGTCCCTAGTTCCAGAGGGCCGTGGTCCCTAGTTCCAGAGGGCCGTGGTCCCGAGTTCTGATCCCATTCATTCACCGCCATATATCCAAGGAGAATTACCCTTGCTCAGCTCATTCTGACTGTAATTTAGCCAATAATCTGATCCTTTCAGTGCCATGTGACCCCACTGAGTGATACAGATAGTTCCTCTGTTGATCCCAGAGGGAAATAGTTTAGCATGTAGCTGTAAGCTAGCAGCAGATGCTAGCAAACAATCTTTCTCATCAACAGTGATGGACCAAGCTGGAGATGTTCACAGCGTAACCCGAGTTACGTAAACATTCTGGATATATTAACCTATTTTTTAACAGAAGCTGTCCACATGTTGGACCCACTGCAGTTTCTGAGGTTGATTTGATAACCAGTAAAATTACCAAAAATAATCATCGTTTGATGTGGTCATGTTTCATACTGACCTTCACATTTTACTGGATAATCCAGCAGTGAACATTAAATCCTCATTATGTTTGTATAAACTTATTAATGTGTCATTTGTTCTTTGTGAATCATGGAGCAAAGTTGGCTTCAGAGAACATTTTTTGTTTTGATAAATAATTCTGTCAGAAGGACCAAAAACATTGAAACTGAGCCAGGTCGGTTCATCGGACTCCCTGTCTGTGGAGTCCAAGTCCGGATTCCTGAGACTCTGTCAAAGTCTGGAACGGCCTCTAATAGTCAAACAACTTCTGTGAACAAAGGCTAAGTTAGAGTCAAACAACTTCTGTGAACAAAGGCTAAGTTAGAGTCAAACAACTTCTGTGAGTAAAGGCTAAGTTAGAGTCAAACAACTTCTGTGAGCAAAGGCTAAGTTAGAGTCAAACAACTTCTGTGAACAAAGGCTAAGTTAGAGTCAAACAACTTCTGTGAACAAAGGCTAAGTTAGAGTCAAACAACTTCTGTGAACAAAGGCTAAGTTAGAGTCAAACAACTTCTGTGAACAAAGGCTAAGTTAGAGTCAAACAACTTCTGTGAGCAAAGGCTAAGTTAGAGTCAAACAACTTCTGTGAGCAAAGGCTACGTTAGAGTCAAACATGCCACTAATAGAACATCACACGTCACACGGTGCTTTGTTCCAGCTCCCAGCATCTGTGTGTCGCAATCAACGTGGAATTGAGCGCACATGTCGGAGCATCCAACTCCTCCCTGTCCACGCCCCCTACTTAAATATGCAAATCATATTTAAATTATCTTGTCAATGATGATTTAAATGATTGATTAAACAAATTCATCATGTGATTGCGCTTTTATAGCAATGTGTGTGCAGTCGATAGCCGATAGTTACAAAACCGACTCAAGCTTCAAATTGAGCTTTAATGTTGGCCTGTTCAACTGCATTGTGGGAATTTGATATACGTGGCTGAGATGCGGATAATTCTGTCCCACTCGGCTCGGCTCAGGGTCGACTGGCACAGTCCCAATCGGTTGGCCTCTGTGTTGCGCTCCAACGCCGGCAATCCTCTCTGTCTCTGAACGCACGCTCTCTTCGAATTGCACCATTTACCCAGTCTTCTAATACCAAAGCAGCCATTGTTTTTAATGCATCGCACCACTTTGCGCTGCTTTTATATCCACTCGTGTAATTGCAGACACATGCACATCACAGTCTGAGGACTTATTGTTTTCACATTTATTTATTATAACAGTTTCCCAGCATCACCTTTAAGTGTCGCCAAAGAATCAACAGCTGTAGAAAAGTGCGTACGCCAGCCCTGAAGCTGGCGTGAGGCACCGCACATTTCCACGGTCTTTTCGCTCCTGATACATCTGATCGTTGACATGAAAAGCTGCGTACGCCACTTTGTCTGCAGACGCTGCTGCTCCACCTGAATCTGAGCTCATAATCTCATAATGAACACACGAAAACATCTTTAGCCCCCCCTCATCTGCAATCTCCAATGAAACATAAAATGGCCTCTGCACATGAATGAATGAATTCTTTTAGGTTTTAGTACGACCTGCTCAGTTCTGAGTATCTCATTACACTTAATATCAGACACAACTGCCTAACAAGCACCATTTCAGCCAGATATAGGGACTTGTTTTAATACAATACATCTGGAATATCTTGTTAAATGAAAAAGTCTTGAAAACAAATTGTTTTGAGTCGGATTTCACATGAAACAAGCTTTTTTTTTTTCATTTGAAGAAGTTTTTAAGCTAATTTCAAGATCACTTTTAACTCAAAAGTCCTAAATATCACATCTTATTTCAAGAAATCTGGACAAGCCGATTTTCACTAGATTTTTTTTGCTTATTTCAAGCAAAAACGTCTTGTATTTGTTGTTTTTTTAACTTATTTTTGGAGGGGCATTTTTTCCAGTGTGCTCAGTTCCAACAGGTTCTCGGCCCAAAGCCAGAGAGTGGACCGTATCAGGGAGGCTCAAAGAGATCAAACAGAGTTTCAGTTTATCTTAACGGTGACTGCAGCAGGTATTTGGTGCAAAGAGGTCAGAATCTGAACCTAAAGTCTGCAACTTAAAGTCCTCCGCCCACACCGGCCGCCGTCATGATGAATTCCTGTCAGAGATACGACTGCATGTGCAGCTGCTGGGTTAATACCACCCCGTCAGCTTCATTGTTTATCAATTAAGTCATTCCTCACGTCTGCTTCCATCTCCTTCCAAAGTGTGTGATACGAATCTGTTGCTCTGACCGCGGCGGATCCAAAGAAAACACGTCTGCTCGCCTGTTTTTTTGGCTGAAAGCTTTAAAACCCGAGTCTCTGCGCTCCCTCACGGCTTTAACTGCAGCACAAAGAGCAGTAATTGGAACTAGTGAGCTATAGCCACAAACAGCCTCCCTCCTCTCCCCGACATTCAAATTTACAGTTTGAATGGCAGAAGGAGGAGAAAAAAATCTTTCAATTACGTCCTTTCTCTTTTCCCTCCGCATTTAAATTGGAAGCGATCTCTGAGGAAATAGTTATCATTTTAATGACGGCCCCCATTCATTAAAACTCTCATTCTTCCCCTCTTTCCCTGCTCTCCAGTGGGTTGGAAGCAGATTCCTACAAAAGCCCTTCTTAAATTACCTCCGCGTTAACCCCGCCCTCCTCTTCCACATGCAGGGGGAGGGAATTGGCCCCCAGATCCCGGCCCCGCTGCTGTTATCCAGCAGAAACCTGAACTTCAGCCAGAGAGGCATCCATCATGTGTCGTTCAGAGTCCTGGAGTTTGTCATGAGGCGGTCGAGCCACCAGCCGGCCTCAGGAACCGGCCCCCCGGCTGAGGAAAGGCAGCAGGTAACGAGCCGCAGACGGACCTGATGCCATCAGTTAAACCTTCTCAGCCTGAGAACCGGAAATCAGGCTGAAGTTTTCCTGCTCTCAGCAGAAGCTGCAGAAGTTTCAGGAGGGCTGAAAACTTCAACTTAAAATTAGGGCTGGGCTAATTATTTAATGCCGATAAATATTTTATCACACATGTTTTTATTTATTTATTTATTTATTTATTTATTGTATTTTATTTTATTTTATTTTATTTATTTATTTATTGTATTTATTTATTTTATTTATTTTATTTTTTACATTTATTTTATTATTGTAAAAGTCTGCTGCTCACAGGCTTTTATTCTGTAAATCGGCGGATCCACCAAACATGGAGAAGGGTACGGAACTTTTACTCGGCCATTTTCATTTTAAAGTTCTTCCAGACGGCGGAGTCGACAGAACCAAAGTCATCTGTAAACACTGCCAAGTTGAATTGTCTTCTCAGCGTAGTAGTTCCAGTCTAAAATATCACTTAAAGGCAAAACACACAACTGATAGCAGCAAGTCATTCAAGGAAACAGACAGTGGAGCGAGGCTTCTACATAAAAACTACAGAAAGATGCTGATGTTAAAAGTGTGTTTGCACAACAAATGTTATGGCACTTTCATTCATATGGCAGCACATTTAAAATAAAGCTAAAAGCTAAAAGCTATACACTACTTTTGGATTAATATTTGGATTCTGCGTACAAATGCGATTAATCGTGAATAATAAGGGAAATCATGTGATTAATCAGATTAAACATTTTAATCGTTGCCCAGCCCTACTTTAAATACGTGCACTTTCTGCCCTGTGTCAGGATAAGGAGGCCCACCAGCATGTTTCATGATATTCAGACACATGGACGTAGAGTCAGTAAAGCACCAACCAGCAGGAGGTTTAACCTTAACGTGACGTTTCCTCAGAGGCTGAGGAATGAAAGGTTGCAGCATTTAAATGCTTTTTGAGAAAGGTTTGACCGCTCAGAGCCACCGTACACATAGTTCCCAGCACAAAGCACGCTCAAGCTGTGTTCGAAACCGCATACTTCTCCTACTACTCCTACTAACTTTCTGAGTTAGTATGCGAGTTTGAGTAAGCAGAAGTTCCCGGATGCATACTAGATTCTCCTAAATGTTGGGTATGCATCATGAGGTTACTACTCATACTCAAACTACCCAAGATGCAACGTAACGTGACGTCGCCGATCGTCATTTCCTGTCAAAACGGCAGTTTCAAGCTAGCTACAACGAGGGTAGGTTCACTTCCTGTTTTCAAAACAAAAGCACCAATTGTATGGTAATGGCTTTCCCTATGATAAGGAAGGCCTCTGATCACATGACCAAGGAGACAGAAGCTAACTGATAGATATTTACTCAAAATATCTGTTAAAGTTGTGAAGAAAATGTGACGAAACCAGAGAAAACTGTTCATTTTCAGGTTGATAAACACGTGTGCGTCAGTGTGAAAGGTTTTAACGGATGGAAGTTAAAGTTTGTCCATCTTGGGCTACGTGCCCACGACAACGGTAACGACAGATAAACGCAGAACATTTCGACAGATGTGCCTATC
The DNA here is from genome assembly GCF_027942865.1 of Odontesthes bonariensis. Lineage (NCBI taxonomy): Eukaryota > Metazoa > Chordata > Actinopteri > Atheriniformes > Atherinopsidae > Odontesthes > Odontesthes bonariensis. The sequence continues at coordinate 37,717,306 of NC_134518.1, forward strand.
TTGCACACGGCGACAGCGTTTTTAGGAGTTCAAAACGGAGAAAACACAAACGCCCTCCAGAGTGGAGATCTTGAAAACGATCCAACCTCTCGTCGCCGTAGGAACAGTTCAAAACGCAGAAGTGCGTTTTTTGCACATGTTAAGTGGGTAGTTCTCCATGAACGACTCCCATATCTCACTATATTTATTTTGGACACTCTCCCAATCCACATTATCCACTGCCTTCCTGGCTTTGTAGTTCAGTGTCGTGTTCAGGAGCAACTGGACCTCATCATCTGTCCAAACAAAGTTTGAAGGCGTACTGTTGTTGCCGCCGCGCTTCGCCATTTTCTTCCAACTGACGCGGAGGAAGTAGCCACAAAACAGGCATTTCTCATATTTATTAATATATAACTCATATAACAATACCAAAGGTATTGTTGCTACTGCCACCTACGTCCGGGGCGTGCATACTACATCGGCAAACTGCGAGTATTCCTGTTTCCACCTCAGTGTTTTCCTCTCCTGGTATTCCTGTTCCCACCACAGAGTTTTCCTCTGCTGGTATTCCTGTTTCCACCACAGTGTTTTCCTCTGCTGGTATTCCTGTTTCCACCACAGAGTTTTCCTCTGCTGGTATTCCTGTTTCCACCACAGAGTTTTCCTCTGCTGGTATTCCTGTTTCCACCACAGTGTTTTCCTTTCCTGTATTCCTGTTTCCACCACAGAGTTTTCCTCTGCTGGTATTCCTGTTTCCACCTCAGTGTTTTCCTCTGCTGGTATTCCTGTTTCCACCACAGAGTTTTCCTCTGCTGGTATTCCTGTTTCCACCACAGAGTTTTCCTCTGCTGATATTCCTGTTTCCATCACAGAGTTTTCCTCTGCTGGTATTCCTGTTTCCACCTCAGTGTTTTCCTCTGCTGGTATTCCTGTTTCCACCACAGTGTTTTCCTTTCCTGTATTCCTGTTTCCACCACAGTGTTTTCCTCTCCTGGTATTCCTGTTTCCACCACAGTGTTTTCCTTTCCTGTATTCCTGTTCCCACCACAGAGTTTTCCTCTGCTGGTATTCCTGTTTCCACCTCAGTGTTTTCCTCTGCTGGTATTCCTGTTTCCACCACAGTGTTTTCCTTTCCTGTATTCCTGTTCCCACCACAGAGTTTTCCTCTGCTGGTATTCCTGTTTCCACCTCAGTGTTTTCCTCTGCTGGTATTCCTGTTTCCACCACAGAGTTTTCCTCTGCTGGTATTCCTGTTTCCACCACAGAGTTTTCCTTTCCTGTATTCCTGTTCCCACCACAGAGTTTTCCTCTGCTGGTATTCCTGTTTCCACCACAGAGTTTTCCTCTCCTGGTATTCCTGTTTCCACCTCAGAGTTTTCCTCTCCTGGTATTCCTGTTTCCACCTCAGAGTTTTCCTCTCCTGGTATTCCTGTTTCCACCACAGAGTTTTCCTCTGCTGGTATTCCTGTTTCCACCACAGAGTTTTCCTCTGCTGGTATTCCTGTTTCCACCACAGTGTTTTCCTCTCCTGGTATTCCTGTTTCCACCACAGAGTTTTCCTCTGCTGGTATTCCTGTTCCCACCACAGTGTTTTCCTCTCCTGGTATTCCTGTTTCCACCACAGTGTTTTCCTCTGCTGATATTCCTGTTTCCATCACAGTGTTTTCCTCTGCTGGTATTCCTGTTTCCACCACAGTGTTTTCCTCTGCTGATATTCCTGTTTCCATCACAGAGTTTTCCTCTCCTGGTATTCCTGTTTCCACCACAGAGTTTTCCTCTGCTGATATTCCTGTTTCCATCACAGTGTTTTCCTCTGCTGGTATTCCTGTTTCCACCACAGTGTTTTCCTCTCCTGGTATTCCTGTTTCCACCACAGTGTTTTCCTCTCCTGGTATTCCTGTTTCCACCACAGTGTTTTCCTTTCCTGTATTCCTGTTTCCACCACAGTGTTTTCCTCTCCTGGTATTCCTGTTTCCACCACAGTGTTTTCCTTTCCTGTATTCCTGTTTCCACCACAGTGTTTTCCTCTCCTGGTATTCCTGTTTCCACCACAGTGTTTTCCTTTCCTGTATTCCTGTTTCCACCACAGTGTTTTCCTCTCCTGGTATTCCTGTTTCCACCACAGAGTTTTCCTCTGCTGGTATTCCTGTTTCCACCACAGTGTTTTCCTCTCCTGGTATTCCTGTTTCCACCACAGAGTTTTCCTCTGCTGGTATTCCTGTTTCCACCACAGAGTTTTCCTCTGCTGGTATTCCTGTTTCCACCACAGTGTTTTCCTCTCCTGGTATTCCTGTTTCCATCACAGAGTTTTCCTCTCCTGGTATTCCTGTTTCCACCACAGTGTTTTCCTCTCCTGGTATTCCTGTTTCCACCACAGAGTTTTCCTCTGCTGTATTCCTGTTTCCACCTCAGTGTTTTCCTCTGCTGGTATTCCTGTTTCCACCACAGAGTTTTCCTCTCCTGGTATTCCTGTTTCCACCACAGAGTTTTCCTCTGCTGGTATTCCTGTTTCCACCACAGTGTTTTCCTCTCCTGGTATTCCTGTTTCCACCACAGAGTTTTCCTCTGCTGTATTCCTGTTTCCACCTCAGTGTTTTCCTCTCCTGGTATTCCTGTTTCCACCTCAGTGTTTTCCTCTCCTGGTATTCCTGTTTCCACCACAGTGTTTTCCTCTCCTGGTATTCCTGTTTCCACCTCAGTGTTTTCCTCTGCTGGTATTCCTGTTTCCACCACAGTGTTTTCCTCTCCTGGTATTCCTGTTTCCACCACAGAGTTTTCCTCTGCTGGTATTCCTGTTTCCACCACAGAGTTTTCCTTTCCTGTATTCCTGTTCCCACCACAGAGTTTTCCTCTGCTGGTATTCCTGTTTCCACCACAGAGTTTTCCTCTCCTGGTATTCCTGTTTCCACCTCAGAGTTTTCCTCTCCTGGTATTCCTGTTTCCACCTCAGAGTTTTCCTCTCCTGGTATTCCTGTTTCCACCTCAGAGTTTTCCTCTGCTGGTATTCCTGTTTCCACCTCAGTGTTTTCCTCTGCTGGTATTCCTGTTTCCACCACAGAGTTTTCCTCTGCTGGTATTCCTGTTTCCACCACAGAGTTTTCCTTTCCTGTATTCCTGTTCCCACCACAGAGTTTTCCTCTGCTGGTATTCCTGTTTCCACCACAGAGTTTTCCTCTCCTGGTATTCCTGTTTCCACCTCAGAGTTTTCCTCTCCTGGTATTCCTGTTTCCACCTCAGAGTTTTCCTCTCCTGGTATTCCTGTTTCCACCACAGAGTTTTCCTCTGCTGGTATTCCTGTTTCCACCACAGAGTTTTCCTCTGCTGGTATTCCTGTTTCCACCACAGTGTTTTCCTTTCCTGTATTCCTGTTTCCACCACAGTGTTTTCCTCTCCTGGTATTCCTGTTTCCACCACAGTGTTTTCCTCTCCTGGTATTCCTGTTTCCACCACAGAGTTTTCCTCTCCTGGTATTCCTGTTTCCACCACAGAGTTTTCCTCTGCTGGTATTCCTGTTCCCACCACAGTGTTTTCCTCTGCTGGTATTCCTGTTCCCACCACAGTGTTTTCCTCTGCTGGTATTCCTGTTTCCACCACAGTGTTTTCCTTTCCTGGTATTCCTGTTTCCACCACAGAGTTTTCCTCTGCTGATATTCCTGTTTCCATCACAGTGTTTTCCTCTGCTGGTATTCCTGTTTCCACCACAGTGTTTTCCTCTGCTGGTATTCCTGTTCCCACCACAGTGTTTTCCTCTGCTGGTATTCCTGTTTCCACCACAGTGTTTTCCTTTCCTGTATTCCTGTTTCCACCACAGAGTTTTCCTCTCCTGGTATTCCTGTTTCCACCACAGTGTTTTCCTCTGCTGATATTCCTGTTTCCATCACAGTGTTTTCCTCTGCTGGTATTCCTGTTTCCACCACAGTGTTTTCCTCTGCTGATATTCCTGTTTCCATCACAGAGTTTTCCTCTCCTGGTATTCCTGTTTCCACCACAGAGTTTTCCTCTGCTGATATTCCTGTTTCCATCACAGTGTTTTCCTCTGCTGGTATTCCTGTTTCCACCACAGTGTTTTCCTCTCCTGGTATTCCTGTTTCCACCACAGTGTTTTCCTCTCCTGGTATTCCTGTTTCCACCACAGTGTTTTCCTTTCCTGTATTCCTGTTTCCACCACAGTGTTTTCCTCTCCTGGTATTCCTGTTTCCACCACAGTGTTTTCCTTTCCTGTATTCCTGTTTCCACCACAGTGTTTTCCTCTCCTGGTATTCCTGTTTCCACCACAGTGTTTTCCTTTCCTGTATTCCTGTTTCCACCACAGAGTTTTCCTCTGCTGGTATTCCTGTTTCCACCACAGTGTTTTCCTCTGCTGGTATTCCTGTTTCCACCACAGAGTTTTCCTCTGCTGGTATTCCTGTTTCCACCACAGAGTTTTCCTCTCCTGGTATTCCTGTTTCCACCACAGTGTTTTCCTTTCCTGTATTCCTGTTTCCATCACAGAGTTTTCCTCTCCTGGTATTCCTGTTTCCACCACAGTGTTTTCCTCTCCTGGTATTCCTGTTTCCACCACAGAGTTTTCCTCTGCTGTATTCCTGTTTCCACCTCAGTGTTTTCCTCTGCTGGTATTCCTGTTTCCACCACAGAGTTTTCCTCTCCTGGTATTCCTGTTTCCACCACAGAGTTTTCCTCTGCTGGTATTCCTGTTTCCACCACAGAGTTTTCCTCTCCTGGTATTCCTGTTTCCACCACAGAGTTTTCCTCTGCTGTATTCCTGTTTCCACCTCAGTGTTTTCCTCTCCTGGTATTCCTGTTTCCATCACAGTGTTTTCCTCTCCTGGTATTCCTGTTTCCACCACAGAGTTTTCCTCTGCTGGTATTCCTGTTTCCACCACAGTGTTTTCCTCTCCTGGTATTCCTGTTTCCACCACAGAGTTTTCCTCTGCTGTATTCCTGTTTCCACCTCAGTGTTTTCCTCTCCTGGTATTCCTGTTTCCACCTCAGTGTTTTCCTCTCCTGGTATTCCTGTTTCCACCACAGAGTTTTCCTCTCCTGGTATTCCTGTTTCCACCACAGAGTTTTCCTCTCCTGGTATTCCTGTTTCCACCACAGTGTTTTCCTCTCCTGGTATTCCTGTTTCCACCTCAGTGTTTTCCTCTCCTGGTATTCCTGTTTCCACCACAGTGTTTTCCTCTCCTGGTATTCCTGTTTCCACCTCAGTGTTTTCCTCTGCTGGTATTCCTGTTTCCACCACAGTGTTTTCCTCTCCTGGTATTCCTGTTTCCACCACAGAGTTTTCCTATCCTGGTATTCCTGTTTCCACCACAGTGTTTTCCTCTGCTGTATTCCTGATATTCCTGTTTCCACCACAGAGTTTTCCTCGGCTGTATTTCTGTGTGCTTTTCCTGATTGCTGCAGGTTGCTGCAGTCGCTGCCGGCGTTAAACTCAGCGAACGGCTACAATTATGATGAAATCAGAGTAATTTGGTTGTTTTCTTTTTGTTTGACTGTCTCATTAATGGAAGATAAATCACTGACATCAAAGAGAATCCAGGAGCAGACTCCAGCCCCGCAGAGCTTCTTCATCCATTTGTTTCTCTAAATCTTTCTCCTAAAGAAGAAGCCGCGGCGGCTAATTGCAGAGTTTGATCCGAGGCCGGTTTGCACGTCGCTGCTTCCTCTCACCTGAGGCTTCTGCACCTTTTAAAAACAGCAGAGACAACATTTGATCAGGGACTAATCACGCTTTTCTCAGAACAACACTTTTAATATTTCAGGTCCTCCTCTGGATGCAAATGAGCGCTGCATTAACGGCGTCAGACATCAGGCAGTCGGAGCACATCGCAGCGTTTTCAGCCTCTTTTTCATTGTGTAATTAGGGCCCGAATGTTAATGAATTATGCTAATTCCTAACAATTAGCATATAATATTGGAGACAATCAACAATTAGCATATGCTGTGTTGGAGACAATCAGAAGCTGCTGCAGTCCCATGTCGGCCCGACGTACAGAAGCAGGATGAGCATGATAATTACTGCAGCCTCAGCTCGCCTCGGCTCGCCAAGCCGCCGGGCCCCTGGGAGCAGGGGGAGGTGGGCGGGGCCCAACCCGTGGAGGGGAACACAAAGAAGGGGGCCGATGGGGGCCGGGACGACACGAGTCCCCTGACCTGCAGCATGTCAGGTGATCTGAACCCAATCTGAGACGGTGAGACTGAAAAAGGCTGCGTTCTTTCAGGATTCTGACGGGGAAAATCATATCCTACAGTCTGAGGTTAGGGCCGAGGTAAGGGCCGAGGTTAGGACCGAGGTTAGGGCCGAGGTTAGGGCCGAGGTTAGGACAGAGGTTAGGGCCGAGGTTAGGACAGAGGTTAGGGCAGAGGTTAGGGCCGAGGTTAGGACAGAGGTTAGGGCCGAGGTTAGGACAGAGGTTAGGGCAGAGGTTAGGGCCAAGGTAAGGGCCGAGGTTAGGGCCGAGGTTAGGACAGAGGTTAGGGCCGAGGTTAGGGCCGAGGTTAGGACAGAGGTTAGGGCCGAGGTTAGGGCCGAGGTTAGGACAGAGGTTAGGGCCGAGGTTAGGGCCGAGGTTAGGGCCGAGGTTAGGACAGAGGTTAGGGCCGAGGTTAGGGCCGAGGTTAGGACAGAGGTTAGGGCCGAGGTTAGGACAGAGGTTAGGACCGAGGTTAGGGCCGAGGTTAGGGCCGAGGTTAGGACAGAGGTTAGGGCCGAGGTTAGGACAGAGGTTAGGACAGAGGTTAGGGCAGAGGTTAGGGCCGAGGTTAGGGCCGAGGTTAGGGCCGAGGTTAGGACAGAGGTTAGGGCCGAGGTTAGGGCCGAGGTTAGGGCCGAGGTAAGGGCCGAGGTTAGGGCCGAGGTTAGGACAGAGGTTAGGGCCGAGGTTAGGGCCGAGGTTAAGGCCGAGTTTAGGGCCGAGGTTAGGACAGAGGTTAGGGCCGAGGTTAGGGCCGAGGTTAGGGCCGAGGTTAGGACAGAGGTTAGGACAGAGGTTAGGGCCGAGGTTAGGACAGAGGTTAGGACAGAGGTTAGGGCCGAGGTTAGGACAGAGGTTAGGGCTGAGGTTAGGGCCGAGGTTAGGGCCGAGGTTAGGGCCGAGGTTAGGGCAGAGGTTAGGGCCGAGGTTAGGGCCGAGGTTAGGGCCGAGGTAAGGGCCGAGGTTAGGGCAGAGGTTAGGGCCGAGGTAAGGGCCGAGGTTAGGGCAGAGGTTAGGGCAGAGGTTAGGGCAGAGGTTAGGGCAGAGGTTAGGACAGAGGTTAGGACAGAGGTTAGGGCCGAGGTTAGGGCCGAGGTTAGGGCAAAGGTTAGGGCCGAGGTCACAATTCCCCCAATAACATCTTTATTTTTTTCATCAGGCTGGTTTTAGTGAGTCAGATAAAAAACATCTGATAGAGTTTTATTCTGTCCTCATTTCAGTGAAATATAAACCCGCTGATGAGAGTCAAAACAAAAGAGTTGGAAATTCCATGATGTCGGTGGAGATGAAGATGAGGAGGATGATGGTTCCAATCTGAGCTGAGAGAGCTTCAGCAAACATTTATTTAGGTAATCAGGTATTCTATCGATTCATCAGATCAAAAACACTTTTCCAATAAAGCCTATTCAAAGAGAAACATCATGATCCAGCTTTCAGCCTCAGTTATTTCTGATATGAACAGAAAACATATTTATCTCCAAACATTCTTCCTCCTGATGCTGATAACAGGACGACAGAACAGCAGCTATTAGCTTCCTAGCTAACATCCAGCTGTGCTAAAATCTGTTAGCTTCACTCCTCTCCTCTATTCCAGCTGATGAAAATGAGTCTGAACGTTGGATGGAAACAAACTAAGATACCATGAATCAGTCGAGACCGTAAACAAAGACGGGGTAAGAGAGGTGGGCTGAGGGCTAAGCTGAAGCTAACACCTCACCGGCTATCCCTACCCAGCATTTTCCTCGCTAATGTACGGTCTCTGGCGAACAAAATGGATGAGCTGCGGCTGCGGATCACCACACACAAATGGATTATGGACTGCAACATCATGATCTTCACGGAAACTTGGCTTAACAGCAGCATTCCCGACAGCTTCTTCGAGCTAGCTGGACGCTACAGACCAGAGGTGGGGGTCTGTGTATCTATGTAAACAAAGCGTGGTGCACGGATACTTCCATCATTGAGAGTCACTGCTCTCCTGACCTAGAATAATGGTTAAGTGCAGACCGTTCTATCTGCCCAGGGAGTTTACATCTACTATTGTGACTGCAGCCTATATCCCACCTGATGCTAATGCTAAACTGGCAATGAAAGAACTGCATGCTGCCATTAGCAAACAACAGACTTTACATCCGGAGGCAGCCTTTATTGTTGCTGGTGACTTCAACCACTCCAACCTGAAGACTGTCCTCCCTAAATTTCTACAACATGTCTCCTGTCCCACAAGAGGAGTCAAGACTTTGGACCATGTTTACACCAACATGGCTGATGCTTACAAAGCAGTCCCCCTCCCCCACCTTGGACAGTCTGACCACCTTTCTTTGTTTCTACTCCCCAAGTACACACCACTCATCAAACGTGTGAAACCCAAAGTGAGGACAGTTAAAGTGTGGCCGGAGGGAGCAGACTCTGCACTTCAGCAGCGGTTTGAACACACAGACTGGAGTGTGTTTTCTACCCAGGCCACACTGGACTCCCACACGGACATTGAAACATATGCCTCTTCCGTGCTGGATTTCATCAACACCAGCATCAACAGTGTCACCACGCTCAAACAGATCACTACATTCCCTAATCAGAAGCCATGGATGAACAGAGAGGTACGCCTACTGCTGAAGGCAAGAGACGCCGCCTTCAGATCTGGTGACGCTCAGGCCTACAGCTCATCCAGGGCTGACCTGAAGAGGGGCATCAAGGCGGCCAAGCACAGCCACAAGCTTAGGATTGAGGAGCACTTCAAGAACAACTCCGACCCCCGACGCATGTGGCAGGGCATCCAGGCCATAACTGACTACAAAGCCACCAACACCATCCCAACATCCGATGACGCCTCCTTCCCAGACGAGCTTAACAGCTTTTATGCTCGCTTTGAGAGGGACAACCAGGAGCCAGCCATCAAGGCTGTGCTCATGACAGGACACCAACCCCTCACCCTCTCCTCCACCGACGTGTGCACCGCACTGAGCAGGACCAACGCACGTAAGGCTGCTGGCCCTGATGGCATCCCTGGACGCGTACTTAGGGCCTGTGCTGGGCAGCTGGCTGAGGTCCTGACTGACATTTTCAACCTGTCTCTGGACCAAGCAGTTGTCCCCACATGCTTCAAAACCACCTCCATCGTGCCGGTGCCAAAACATTCCAAAGCTGAGAGCCTCAACGACTTCCGCCCTGTCGCACTCACGCCCACCATTTTGAAGTGCTTCGAGAGGCTGGTCCTGGCTCACCTCAAAACCTGCCTACCTCCCACACTGGACCCCCTCCAATTCGCCTACCGCCAGAATAGGAGCACGGAGGATGCCATCACCACGGCACTACACTCCGCCCTTTCTCACCTGGACAATAGCAACACCTACGTGAGAATGCTGTTCATAGATTTCAGTTCAGCATTCAACACCATCATCCCCTCAAAACTGATAACCAAACTCAGCGACCTAGGTATCAACGCTTCCCTCTGCAACTGGGTTCTGGACTTCCTAACCAACAGACCCCAGTCTGTTAGGCTAGAAAAGCACACCTCCTCTACCCTCACCCTGAACACCGGCGTCCCACAGGGCTGCGTGCTGAGTCCTCTCCTCTACTCCCTCTTCACCTACGACTGCACACCTGTACATGGTTCCAACACCATTATCAAGTTTGCTGGCGACACCACGGTGGTGGGCCTCATCAGCAACAATGATGAGGTGGCGTACAGAGAAGAAGTTCAGCATCTGGCAGAGTGGTGCGCTGACAACAACCTGGCCCTCAACACCAAGAAGACCAAAGAGCTCATTGTGGACTTCAGGAAGAAGAGTGGCACACACACCCCCATCCTTATCAACGGGACGGAGGTTGAGCGTGTCACCAGCTTCAAGTTCCTGGGTGTCCACATCTCTGAGGACCTCTCTTGGTCTCTCAACACCTCAACTCTGGTTAAGAAGGCACACCAGCGTCTCTTCTTCCTGAGGAGACTGAAGAAGGCCCCATCTGTCTCCTCAGATCCTGGTGAAGTTTTACCGCTGCACCATCGAGAGCATCCTCACCAACTGCATCTCGGTGTGGTATGGTAGCTGCTCTGTCGCGGACCGGAGATCACTTCAGAGGGTGGTGAAAACCGCCCAACGCATCACAGGTTCTCCACTCCCATCCATCGAGGCTGTCCAGAGCAAGAGGTGTCTGCGGAAGGCGCGCAGCATCGTGCGGGACAGCTCTCACCCCAGCCACAGACTGTTTACCCTCCTCCCCTCCGGGAAGCGCTACAGGGTTCTCCGCTCCAGGACCAGCAGGTTCAGGAAAAGCTTCCTCCCTGCAGCGGTCACCCTGCTGAACTCTCAACCTCGGTGCCCCCCCCCCACACACACACCCAGAGACTGTGGATTGCAACACAAACCCCCTCAGCCACTGAACCTTGCACTGAACTGAACTGTTGGTACTACATTTTCCCACCATAGTGTATTCACTCGTATTGTATTTATCTTTTTCCATTTATTTTATTTAATCCATTTATTCCATAATACCTCACTGTGTAACTCATTGTAATTATTCCAATCTATCTTTTCATCTACATTTGTATTTATTCCCACCTCACTTTACATGCACATACTCTGCACTTTAACTGCTTTTTGCACTTCTGGTTAGATGCTAAATTGCATTTTGTTGTCTCAGTACCTGTACTCTGTGCAATGACAATAAAGTTGAATCTAATCTAATCTAAAAAAGTCAGTGAGCTGCAGAATGAGAGGATCTGTGTTGTTAAGAGGAAGCGTCCTCTGTCCTCTGCTGCTTTCATCATTTCTACGCCGTTAGACTTTTCTCTGCAGGCTCCAGTCGGGCTCCCAGGCCCCACGCAGCACCGTCCTCCCGGAGCCCCAGTTTGGCTCCAGGCCTGCAGAAAGGGTGTGGAGCTGGG